>NC_081404.1:12615077-12622577 GCF_030684315.1 Stegostoma tigrinum | reverse complement strand
GTGGGTGGTGGGTTGTGTGTGGGTGGTGGGTTGTGTGTGGGTGGTGGGGTGTGTGTGGGTGGTGCGTTGTGTGTGGGTGGTGGGTTGTGTGTGGGTGGTGGGTTGTGTGTGTGTGGGTGGTGTGTATGTATGGTTGGGTGGTGTGTATGTATGGTTGGGTGGTGTGTGTGTATGGTTGGGTGGTGTGTGTGTGTGTGGGTGGGGGTGTGGGTGGGGTGTGTGTATGTGGGTGGGGTTGTGGGTGGGGTGTGTGTGTGGGTGGGGTGTTGTGTGGGTGGTGGGTGTGTGGGGGTGGGTGTGTGGGTGGTGGGTGTGTGGGTGTGGGTGGTGGGTTGTGTGTGGGGTGTGGGTGGGTTGTGTGTGTGTGGGTGGTGTGTGTGTGTGTGGGTGGTGGGGTGGGTGGTGTGTGTGGGTAGTGGGTTGTGTGGGTATGTGGTGGGTGTGTGGGTTGGTGGTGCGGTGTGAGTGGGTGGTGTGTTGTGTGTGGGTGGTGGGTTGTGTGTGTGTGTGGGTGGTGTGTGTGTATGGTTGGGTGGTGTGTGGGTGGTGTGTGTGTGTATGTGTACGTGGGTGGGGTGTGTGTGTGTGTGTGGGGTGTGTGTGTGTGGGTGGGGTGTGTGTGTGGGTGGGTGGTGTGTGGGTGGGTGGTGTGTGGGTTGTGTGTGTATGTGTGTGTGTGTGTGTATGTGTATGTGTGTGGGGTGTGTGTATGTGTGTGGGGTGTGTGTATGTGGGTGGGGTGTGTGTATGTGGGTGGGGTGTGTGTGTGTGTGGGTGGGGTGTGTGTGTGTGTGGGTGGGGTGTGTGTGGGTGGGGTGTGTGTGGGTGGGTGGGGTGTGTGTGGGTGGGTGGGGTGTGTGTGTGTGGGTGGGGTGTTGTGTGTGGGTGGTGGGTGTGTGGGTGGTGGGTGTGTGGGTGTGGGTGGTGGGTTGTGTGTGGGTGGTGGGTGTGTGTGTGGGTGGGGTGTGTGTGGGTGGGGTGTGTGTGTAGGTGGTGTGTGAGGGTGGGGTGTGGGTGGTGTGTGAGGGTGGGTTGTGTGTGTGTGGGTGGTGGGTGTGTGTGTGTGGGTGGGTGGTGTGTGTGTGTGGTGGGGTGGGTGGTGAGTGTGTGTGTGGGTGGGTGGTGAGTGTGTGTGTGGGTGGGGGGTTGTGTGTGTGGGTGGTGTGTGGGTGTGGGTTTTGTGTGGGTGTGGGTGGGTGGTGTGTGTGTGGATGGGAGTGTGTGTGTGTTGGTGGGTGTGTGTGTGTGGGTGGTGTGGGTGGGTGGTGTGTGTGTGGATGGGAGTGTGTGTGTGTTGGTGGGTGTGTGTGTGTGGGTGGTGTGGGTGGTGTGTGTGTGTGTGGGTGGTGTGTGTGTGTGGGTGGGTGGTGTGGGTGGGTGGTGGGGGTGTGTGTCTGCATGGTGAGGGTGAGGGTGGATGGTGTGTTTGTGGGTGGATGTTGTGTGTGTGGGTGAGTGGTGGGTGTGTGTGACGGTGGCTGGTGGGTGTGTGTGACGGTGGGTGGTGGGTGTGTGTCGTTGGGTGTTGGGTGTGTGTGTGTGTGGGTGGTGTGTGTGTGTGTGTATGGGTGGGTGATAGGTGTGTGTGTGTATGGGTGGGTGGTAGGTGTGTGTGTGTGTATGGGTGGGTGGTAGGTGTGTGTGTGTGTGGGTGGTAGGTGTGTGTGTGTGTGTGTATGGGTGGGTGGTAGGGGTGTGTGTGTGTGGGTGGTAGGGGTGTGTGTGTGTGGGTGGTAGGTGTGTGTGTGTGTATGGGTGGGTGGTAGGGGTGTGTGTGTGTGTGTGTGTGTGTGTGTGTGTGTGTGAGTGGTGGGGGTGTGTTTGGGGAGGTGGTGGGGGTGTGTGTGTGTGGGACGTGGGTCTGTGTGTGGGTGGGCGGTGGGGGTGTGTGTGTGGTTGTGTGTGTGTGGGTGGTGGGTATGTGTGTGTTTGTGTGGGTGGGTGGTGGGGTGTGTGAGTGTGTGGGTGGTGTGTGTGTGTGGTGTGGGTGGGGGGTGGGTGGTGAGTGTGTGTGTGGGTGGGTGGTGGGGTGTGTGTGGGGGGGTGGGTGTGTGTTTGTGGGTGGGTGGTGGGTGTGTGTGTGTGGGAGGGCGTATGTGTGTGGGTGGGGGTGTGTGTGTGGGTGGGAGGGTGTGTGTGTGTGTGTGGGTGGGGGTGTGTGTGTGTGGGTGGGGGTGTGTGTGTATGGGTGGGTGGTGGGTGTGGGTGTGGGTGGGTGATGGGTGGGTGTGTGTGTGGGGGGTGGGTGTGTGTGTGTGGTGGGTATGTGTGTGGGGGGTCTGTGTGTGTATGGGTGGGTAGTGGGTGTGTGTGTGTGTGTGTGTGGTGGGTGTATGTGTCGGTGGGTGGGTGGTTGATGTTTGTGTGGGTGGAGTTGTGTTTGTATGGGTGGGTGGTGTGGGTGGGTGATGGGTGAGTGGTGGGTGCATGTTTGGGTGGGGTGTGTGTGTGTGTGTGTGGGGGGGGTGGGGGCTTGTCTGTGGGTGTGTGTGTGTGGGTGGGGGGGTGTCTGTGGGTGTGTGTGTGGGTGGGGGGTGTCTGTGGGTGGGTGGTGTATGTGGGTGGTGGGTGGTGTGTCTGTGTGGGAGGGGGGTGGGTGGTGGGTGTGTGTGTGTGCGTGTCATGGGGTATGTGTGTGGGTGGGTGGTGGGGTGTGTGTATGTCTGTGTGGGTGGGTGTTGGGGAGTATGTGGGGGTCGGTGGTGGGGTGGGTGGTGGGGTGTGTGTGTGTGGGTGGGTGGTGGGGTGTGTGTGTGTGACTGGGTGGTGGGGTGTGTCTGTGTTGTTGGTGGGCTGTGTGTGTGTGTGTGTGTGTGTGTGTGTGTGTTGGTTGGTGGCGGTGTGTGTGTGTGTGTGTCTGTATGTTGGTGGGTGTTGGGCTGTGTGTGTGTGTGTGTGAGATGGGTGGTGGTGTGTGTGGGTGGGTGGTGGTGTGTGTGGGTGGGTGGTGGCGTCTGTGTGTGTAGTGGCGTCTGTGAGTGTGTGGGTGGGTGGTGGGGTGTGTGTGTGTGTGTGTGGCTGGGTGGTGGGTGTGTGTATGTTGGTGGTGGGCTGAGTGTGTGTGTGTGTGTGTGTGTTGGTTGGTGGTGGGGTGTGTGCGTGGCTGGGTGGTGGGGTGTGTGTATGTTGGTGGTGGGCTGAGTGTGTGTGTGTTGGTTGGTGGTGGGGTGTGTGTGTGTGTGTGTGTGTGTGGGTGTGTGTGGGTGGTGGGGTGTGTGTGTGTGGGTGGTGGGGTGTGTGTGTGTGTGTGTGTGTGTGTGTGGTTGGGTGGTGGGGTGTGTGTGTGTGTGGTTGGGTGGTGGGGTGTGTGTATGTGAGTGTGTGGCTGGGTGGTTGTTTGTGTGTGAGTGGGTGGTGGGGTGTGTGCTGGTGTGTGTGTGTGGGTGGTGGGGTGTGTGTATGTTGGTGGTGGGCTGAGTGTGTGTTTGTGAGTGGGTGGTGAGGTGTGTGTGTGTGTGGGTGGTGTGTGTGTGTGTGTGTGTGTGTGTGTGTGTGTGTGTGTGTTGGTTGGTGGTGGGGTGTGTTGGTGTGAGTGTGTGTGTGTGTGTGTGTGTGTGTGTGGTGTGTGTGTGTGTGTGGGTGGGTGGTGGGGGTGTGTGTGTGTGTGGGACGTGAGTGTGTGTGTGGGTGGGCGGTGGGGGTGTGTGTGTGGTTGTGTGTGTGTGGGTGGTGGGTATGTGTGTGTTTGTGTGGGTGGGTGGTGGGGTGTGTGTGGGGGTGTGTGTGTGTATGGGGGGGTTGGGGGTGTGTGTGTATGCGTGGGTGGGTGGGGTGTGGGTGGGTGTGTGTGTGGGTGTGTGTTGGTGGGTGGGTGGTTGGTGTGTGTGTGGGAGGGGGTGTGTGTGTGTGTGGGTGGGTGGTGGGTGCGGGTGGGTGATGGGTGTGTGTGTGGATGGGTGGGTGGTGGGTGCGTGTTTGGGTGGGGTGTGGGTGGGTGGTGTGTGTGTGTGTGGGGGGGGTGGGTGTGTGTGTGTGTGGGGGGTGGGTGTGTGTGTGTGGGTGGTGGGTGTGTGTGTGTGGTGGGTATGTGTGTGGGGGGTCTGTGTGTGTATGGGTGGGTAGTGGGTGTGTGTGTGTGGGTGTGTGGTGGGTGTATGTGTCGGTGGGTGGGTGGTTGATGTTTGTGTGGGTGGAGTTGTGTTTGTATGGGTGGGTGGTGTGGGTGGGTGATGGGTGAGTGGTGGGTGCATGTTTGGGTGGGGTGTGTGTGTGTGTGTGTGGGGGGGGTGGGGGCTTGTCTGTGGGTGTGTGTGTGTGGGTGGGGGGGTGTCTGTGGGTGTGTGTGTGTGGGTGGGGGGGTGTCTGTGGATGTGTGTGTGGGTGGGGGGTGTCTGTGGGTGGGTGGTGTATGTGGGTGGTGGGTGGTGTGTCTGTGTGGGAGGGGGGTGGGTGGTGGGTGTGTGTGTGTGCGTGTCATGGGGTATGTGTGTGGGTGGGTGGTGGGGTGTGTGTATGTCTGTGTGGGTGGGTGTTGGGGAGTATGTGGGGGTCGGTGGTGGGGTGGGTGGTGGGGTGTGTGTGTGTGGGTGGGTGGTGGGGTGTGTGTGTGTGACTGGGTGGTGGGGTGTGTCTGTGTTGTTGGTGGGCTCTGTGTGTGTGTGTGTGTGTGTGTGTGTGTGTGTGTGTGTGTGTGTGTGTGTGTGTGTTGGTTGGTGGCGGTGTGTGTGTGTGTGTCTGTATGTTGGTGGGTGTTGGGGTGTGTGTGTGTGTGATGGGTGGTGGTGTGTGTGGGTGGGTGGTGGTGTGTGTGGGTGGGTGGTGGCGTCTGTGTGTGTAGTGGCGTCTGTGTGTGTGTGGGTGGGTGGTGGGGTGTGTGTGTGTGTGTGTGGCTGGGTGGTGGGTGTGTGTATGTTGGTGGTGGGCTGAGTGTGTGTGTGTGTGTGTGTTGGTTGGTGGTGGGGTGTGTGCGTGGCTGGGTGGTGGGGTGTGTGTATGTTGGTGGTGGGCTGAGTGTGTGTGTGTGTGTGTGTTGGTTGGTGGTGGGGTGTGTGTGTGTGTGTGTGTGTGTGTGTGTGTGTGTGTGTGTGGGTGTGTGTGGGTGGTGGGGTGTGTGTGTGTGGGTGGTGGAGTGTGTGTGTGTGGGTGGTGGGGTGTGTGTGTGTGTGTGTGTGTGTGTGTGTGTGTGTGTGGGTGTGTGTGGGTGGTGGGGTGTGGGTGTGTGTGGGTGGTGGGGTGTGTGTGTGTGGGTGGTGGAGTGTGTGTGTGTGGGTGGTGGGGTGTGTGTGTGTGTGTGTGTGTGTGTGTGGTTGGGTGGTGGGGTGTGTGTATGTGAGTGTGTGGCTGGGTGGTTGTTTGTGTGTGAGTGGGTGGTGGGGTGTGTGCTGGTGTGTGTGTGTGGGTGGTCAGGTGTGTGTGTGTGTGGGTGGTGGGGTGTGTGTATGTTGGTGGTGGGCTGAGTGTGTGTTTGTGAGTGGGTGGTGAGGTGTGTGTGTGTGTGTGGGTGGTGTGTGTGTGTGTGTGTGTGTGTATGTGTTTGTGTGTGTGGGTGGGTGGTGGGGGTGTGTGTGTGTGGGACGTGGGTGTGTGTGTGTGTGTGTGTGTGGTGTGTGTGTGGGTGGGTGGTGGGGGTGTGTGTGTGTGGGACGTGGGTGTGTGTGTGGGTGGTGGGGGTGTGTTTGGGGATGTGGTGGGGGTGTGTGTGTGTGGGACGTGGGTGTGTGTGTGGGTGGGCGGTGGGGGTGTGTGTGTGGTTGTGTGTGTGTGGGTGGTGGGTATGTGTGTGTTTGTGTGGGTGGGTGGTGGGGTGTGTGTGGGGGTGTGTGTGTGTATGGGTGGGTTGGGGGTGTGTGTGTATGCGTGGGTGGGTGGGGTGTGGGTGTGTGTTTGTGGGTGGGTGTGTGTGTGGGTGTGTGTTGGTGGGTGGGTGGTTGGTGTGTGTGTGGGAGGGGGTGTGTGTGTGTGTGGGTGGGTGGTGGGTGTGGGTGCGGGTGGGTGATGGGTGTGTGTGTGTATGGGTGGGTTGGGGGTGTGTGTGTATGCGTGGGTGGGTGGGGTGTGGGTGGGTGTGTGTGTGGGTGTGTGTTGGTGGGTGGGTGGTTGGTGTGTGTGTGGGAGGGGGTGTGTGTGTGTGTGGGTGGGTGGTGGGTGCGGGTGGGTGATGGGTGTGTGTGTGTATGGGTGGGTGGTGGGTGCGTGTTTGGGTGGGGTGTGGGTGGGTGGTGTGTGTGTGTGTGTGGGGGGTGGGTGTGTGTGTGTGTGGGGGGTGGGTGTGTGTGTGTGGGTGGTGGGTGTGTGTGTGTGGTGGGTATGTGTGTGGGGGGTCTGTGTGTGTATGGGTGGGTAGTGGGTGTGTGTGTGTGGGTGTGTGGTGGGTGTATGTGTCGGTGGGTGGGTGGTTGATGTTTGTGTGGGTGGAGTTGTGTTTGTATGGGTGGGTGGTGTGGGTGGGTGATGGGTGAGTGGTGGGTGCATGTTTGGGTGGGGTGTGTGTGTGTGTGTGGGGAGGGGTGGGGGCTTGTCTGTGGGTGTGTGTGTGTGGGTGGGGGGGTGTCTGTGGGTGTGTGTGTGTGGGTGGGGGGGTGTCTGTGGGTGTGTGTGTGGGTGGGGGGTGTCTGTGGGTGGGTGGTGTATGTGGGTGGTGGGTGGTGTGTCTGTGTGGGAGGGGGGTGGGTGGTGGGTGTGTGTGTGTGCGTGTCATGGGGTATGTGTGTGGGTGGGTGGTGGGGTGTGTGTATGTCTGTGTGGGTGGGTGTTGGGGAGTGTGGTGGGGTGGGTGGTGGGGTGTGTGTGTGTGTGGGTGGGTGGTGGGGTGTGTGTGTGTGACTGGGTGGTGGGGTGTGTCTGTGTTGTTGGTGGGCTGTGTGTGTGTGTGTGTGTGTTGGTTGGTGGTGGTGTGTGTGTCTGTATGTTGGTGGGTGTTGGGGTGTGTGTGTGTGTGTGTGTGGTGGGTGGTGGTGTGTGTGTGGTGGGTGGTGGTGTGTGTGGGTGGGTGGTGGCGTCTGTGTGTGTAGTGGCGTCTGTGTGTGTGTGGGTGGGTGGTGGGGTGTGTGTGTGTGTGGCTGGGTGGTGGGTGTGTGTATGTTGGTGGTGGGCTGAGTGTGTGTGTGTGTGTTGGTTGGTGGTGGGGTGTGTGTGTGTGGCTGGGTGGTGGGGTGTGTTTATGTTGGTGGTGGGCTGAGTGTGTGTGTGTGTGTTGGTTGGTGGTGGGGGGTGTGTGTGTGTGTGTGTGGGTGTGTGTGGGTGGTGGGGTGTGGGTGGTGGGGTGTGTGTGTGTGGGTGGTGGGGTGTGTGTGTGTGGGTGGTGGGGTGTGTGTGTGTGTGTGTGTGTGTGTGGTTGGGTGGTGGGGCGTGTGTGTGTGTGGTTGGGTGGTGAGGTGTGTGTATGTGAGTGTGTGGCTGGGTGGTTGTGTGTGTGTGAGTGGGTGGTGGGGTGTGTGCTTGTGTGTGTGTGTGGGTGGTGAGGTGTGTGTGTGTGGGTGGTGAGGTGTGTGTGTGTGTGTGTGGGTGATGGGGTGTGTGTATGTTGGTGGTGGGCTGAGTGTGTGTGTGTGTGTGTGTGTG